>NW_028168525.1:0-6499 GCF_964237585.1 Gallinula chloropus | reverse complement strand
ACCCAGCCCCCCCCCCAAAAAAAACCCCTCCCCCCAAAAACCCCCCCCCCAAACCCCCCCCCCCCAAAATAAGGATAAAAAGGAGTTAAAAATGATGCTGGGGAGGAGGGGTCCCCAAACCCCCCCCCCCCAACCCCCCCATCTCTTGGGGTTTGGGGGTTCCCAATGGATTCCATATTAATTGGGGTGGGGGTCTGTGTGCCCCCCCCCCCCAATCCCACCCACCCCCACCCCCCCCCCAAATTTGGTTGGTTTCCCCATGGGAATGAGGCCGAAATGAATGACAAAAATGCTCATTAATGAGTCAATTAATCCTTAATTAACCCTTAATTAATCATTAATGATGAAATCGATCATTAATTAACCCCCCCATCCCCCCCCCCCCAAAATGCTCCCAGGTTGGAGCAGAAGGTGGGGGGAGGGGGGATGGGGGGAAGGGGAAGGTGGGGGAGGGGGGAGATGTTGGGGGGGAGGGGGGAGGAGCTCTGAGTGTCATTAGTGGGGTTGTTAATTAGTAATTAAGGTTGGGATGGAGACTCAAAGTGGGGGGGGGGTGGGGGTGTTGTTGACCCAAGGTGGGGGTTGGGTTGGGCAGCTGGGGGGGGGGTGGGGGGTGGGGAGGGGGGTGTTGGGGTCACGGCCACAGGGGTGGAGGAGCTGCCTCAGGTCCTAATTAGCTCCGTTGTTAATTAGCTAATGAGGCTGAAGGGCTCAAGGTGGGGGAGGAGACACCCAAGGGTGGGGTCTTGGAGGTCACCCCAAGTTGGGGTGTTGGGGCCCAGGGAGGTTGGGGGGGGGGGTGGAGTTGGGACCATGGTCAGAGGAGCTGCCTCATCCCCTAATTAGCTCCATTGTTAATTAGCTAATGAGGCTGAAGGCCTCAAGGTGGGCAGATGCCCCCCAACAAGGGGCCTTAGAGGGCTTGGAGGTCACCCCAAGTTGGGTGCTGGGGCCCAGGGAGGTTGGGGGGAGGATGGAGCCCCAAAACACAATGGGGTCTTGCCCATCTCCTAATTAGCCCCACTGTTAATTAGCTAACGAGGCTGAAGGCCTCAAGGTGGGCAGATGCCCCCCAACAAGGGGCCTTAGAGGGCTTGGCGGTCACCCCAAGTTGGGTGCTGGGGCCCAGGGAGGTTGGGGGGAGGATGGGACCGGGACCATGGTCAGAGGAGCTGCCTCATCCCCTAATTAGCTCCGTTGCTAATTAGCTAACGAGGCTGAAGGCCTCAAGGGGGGCGAGGAGACACCCAATGATGGGCCTATGAGGTCACCCCAAGTTGGGTGTTGGTCCCAGAGGGGTTGGGGGGAGGATGGAGCCCCACAGCACAATGGGGTCTTGCCCAACCCCTAATTAGCCCCATTGCTAATTAGCTAACGAGGCTGAAGGCCTCAAGATGGGCAGATGCCCCCCAACAAGGGGTCTTAGAGGGCTTGGAGGTCACCCCAAGTTGGGGTGTTGGGGCCCAGGGAGGTTGGGGGGAGGATGGAGTTGGGACCATGGTCAGAGGAGCTGCCTCATCTCCTAATTAGCTCCATTGTTAATTAGCTAACGAGGCTGAAGGTGGGAAGATGCCCCCCAACAAGGGGTCTTAGAGGGCTTGGCGCTCCCCCCAAGTTGGGTGCTGGGCCCAGGGCGGTTGGGGGGAGGATGGAACCGGGACCATGGTCAGAGGAGCTGCCTCATCCCCTAATTAGCCCCATTGCTAATTAGCTAACGAGGCTGAAGGCCTCAAGATGGGCAGATGCCAATCCTGACCCTTGGCGCTCCCCCCAAGCTGGGTTGTTGGGGCCCCGGGGGAGGCCGGGAGGAGGCCGGAGCCGCGGGCCAGGCCCGGGGGCTGCGCTCAGTTGATGAGGGAGGAGGCCTGGGCCCCCGAGGCGGGTGCCGAGGGGAAGGAGGGGTGGGGGAAGGCGCGGCTGGGGAAGGACAGGGCCCAGGGCAGCTCCAGGCCCGGGATGGGCAGAGCCGAGGGCGGGGAGGCGGGGAAGGAGCCCAACGAAGGCCCCAAACCCGCCGAGGAGGAGGAGAAAGCGGCGGCGGCGCCGCCAAAGGCCCCAGTAGGCCCTATAGGCCCGGCGGCGGCCCCGGCAGCCCCGGGGTTGGCGTTGGCACCGCCGGCGGCTTTGGGCTTGTCCCCGGCGTGGGTGCGTTGGTGGCGGTTGAGGTGGGAGCTGCGGCTGAAGCACTTGCCGCACTCGGGGCACTTGTAGGGCTTCTCCCCGGTGTGGACGCGCTGGTGGATGGTGAGCTCGGAGCGTTGGATGAAGCTCTTGCCGCACTGGGAGCACTGGTAGGGTTTCTCCCCCAGGTGGATGCGCTGGTGTTTGATGAGGTTGGAGGAGACGCTGAAGCACTTCCCGCACTCCCCACACTTGTAGGGTTTCTCCCCCGTGTGCATCCGGCGGTGTTTGGTCAGGTCGGACTTCTGGATGAAGCCCTTGCCGCAGTCAGGGCACTTGTAGGGTTTCTCCCCCAGGTGGGTGCGTTGGTGTTTGATGAGGTTGGAGCGGACGCTGAAGCTCTTCCCGCACTCCCCACACTTGTAGGGTTTCTCCCCCGTGTGCATCCGGCGGTGTTTCACCAGGGCTGAGTTCTGGGTGAAGCTCTTGCCGCACTCTGGGCAGGTGTAGGGTTTGTCTCCGGTTTGGGTGCCTTGGTGCTTGACGTTCTCCCCCTTGCTGGTGGTGCTGGTGGTGGTGGTGGTGGTGAAGGTCTTGCCACACTCGCTACACTTGTGGGTCCTCTCTTGAGGGGGCGCCTTGACTCGGTTTCCCCACCTCAAACTCTTCCCACAATCCACACACTTCCAAGAACCACCTCCACCACCACCACCACCACCACCACCACCACCACCACCACCGTTGGCCAACCGTTGGCGCTTGGCGGAGGCCAAGAAGCTCTTCCCACACTCGCTACACCGACACGGCCGCTCGACGCCCGCGTGGACCCGTTGGTGCCTCTCCAAGTGGGAGCTCTGGGAGAAGCTCTTCCCGCAATCCCCGCACCGGAACGGCTTCTCCCCCATGTGGATGCGCCGGTGGCGGTCGAGGTGGGACGTCCACGCGAAGCTCTTGCCGCAGTCGCCGCACTGGTAGGGTTTGGGGGGGGTGGCGTGGCTGCCTTGGTGTTGGAGGAGAGCGGCGCTCCCGCCGAAGCTCTTGCCGCACTCCCCGCACTCGTAGGGGGCGGCGGCGGCGGCGTGGGCGCGGTGGCGGTGTTTGCTCAGGGCGGCCATCTTGGAAAAGGCCTTCCCGCAATCTACGCACTCCAAGGGTTTCTCTGAGGGTTTGGGGGGCTCCTGGGTGACGCCGGGAGGGGTTGGGTAGCGCCCGCAGTCGGAGCAGCGGCAAGAAGGGTCGGTGGGGGTGGGGGTGGTGGGGGTGGTGGTGAGGTGGGTGCGGCGGTGGCGGTCGAGGTGGGAGCTCCAACTGAAGCTCTTGCCGCACTCAGGGCAGGAATAGGGTTTCTCCCCGGTGTGGATGCGCCGGTGTCTCTCCAGGTGGGAATTCCAGTTGAAACCTTTCCCACAGTCCCCACACTTGTAAGGTTTCTCCTCCAGGTGTAACTTCTGGTGCTTCACCAAACTGGAGCTCACTGGGAAGCTTTTCCCGCACACCCCGCACTGACAGGGCGACGGAGACGGCGTCACCGCCCCGGCGCCGGAGCCGGATGCCGAACCGCTCCCGGTGTGGACGCGTTGGTGTTGGATGAAGGCTGAACCCACGCTGAAGGTCTTCCCACAGTCAGGACACTTGTAGGGCTTCTCCCCGAGGTGGCGGCGTTGGTGGGTGATGAGGGTGGAGCTGAGGCGGAAGCATTTCCCGCACTCGGGACACTTGTGGGGCCGGTCGGTCCCCCGCCGGCGTTTGGGGAAGGGGGAGGAGGAGAAGGCCAAGGTTTTGCCACAGTCGTGGCACCTGCCATGGCCAAGGAAGGTCCTGGGTGGGAATTTCTTGAAGCTCCTGTGACTCGATTTCCCCTGGCGCTTCCCGGATGGTTTGGGGGGTTGGGGGGTGGGTTTTTGGGGGGTTTCGTGGGGTTTTGGACCTTCTGGACCAGTGGGGGTGGTTCCTTTGGGTTTGCCAGGTGGGGGGGTGGTGGTGGGGGTGGGGTCTACCTTCTGCAGGTCGTTGGGTGGGGGGTCTTCCTCTTCGTTCTCGCTCAATAAGGTGTCGTCTGCGGCCAAAAAACATCATGAGGAGCCCAAAAATGGGGGGGGGGAAGGGGGTGTCCCCCCCCCACCCTGTGCCCAACACTGGATGGATGATGGATGGATGATGGATGATGGATGATGGATGATGGATGATGGATGGATGATGGGTGGATGGATGATGGATGATGGATGATGGATGATGGATGGATGATGGATGATGGATGGATGATGGATGGATGATGGATGGATGATGGATGGATGATGGATGATGGATGGATGATGGATGATGGATGATGGATGGATGATGGATGATGGATGGATGATGGATGATGGATGATGGATGGATGATGGATGGATGATGGATGATGGATGGATGATGGATGATGGATGATGGATGATGGATGATGGATGATGGATGATGAATGGAGGATGGATAGATGATGGATGATGGATGATGGATGGATGATGGATGGATGATGGATGATGGATGGATGATGGATGATGGATGATGGATGATGAATGGAGGATGGATGGATGATGGATGGATGATGGATGATGGATGATGGATGATGGATGGATGATGGATGGATGATGGATGATGGATGATGAATGGAGGATGGATGATGGATGATGGATGATGGATGGATGATGGATGATGGATGATGGATGGATGATGGATGATGGATGGATGATGGATGATGGATGATGGATGATGAATGGAGGATGGATGGATGATGGATGGATGATGGATGATGGATGATGGATGATGGATGATGGATGGATGATGGATGATGGATGATGGATGATGGATGGGTGATGGATGGATGGATGGATGATGGATGATGGATGGATGATGGATGGATGATGGATGATGGATGGATGGATGGATGGATGGATGGATGGATGGATGGATGGATGGATGGATAGATGGGTGATGGGATGGATGATGAGATGGATGGACAGATGGATGGACAGATGGATGGACAAATGGGTGATGGGATGGATGGGTGATGGGATGGATGGACAGATGGATGGACAGATGGGTAATGGGATGGGTGATGGGATGGATGGACAGATGGATGGATGGATGGACAAATGGGTGGCGGGATGGATGGATGGATGATGTGATGGATGGACCGATGGATGGACAGATGGATGGACAGATGGATGGACAGATGTGTGATGGGATGGATGATGAGATGGATGGACAGATGGATGGACAGATGGATGGACAGATGGGTGATGGGATGGATGGATGGACAGATGGATGGACAAATGGATGGATGGATGGACAAATGGGTGATGGGATGGATGGATGGACAGATGGATGGACAAATGGATGGATGGATGGACAAATGGGTGATGGGATGGATGGATGGACAGATGGATGGACAAATGGATGGATGGATGGACAAATGGGTGATGGGATGGATGGATGGACAGATGGATGGACAGATGGGTGATGGGATGGATGGATGGACAGATGGATGGACAGATGGATGACTTACCTGGTACCAGCCCCCTCCTCCGGTGGGACTCGGCGAAGGCGGTGATGCGTGGCCAACTGATGGCGATTTCCTCAGCTGGGTGTGGGGGGGAGACAATTGGCCACCCATTAGAGATCTTCCACCCCCCCCAAATACCCCAACACCCCCCATGCCCATGGCCATGCCCATCACCATGGCCATAACCACGACCATGACCATGACCATGGAGATGCCCATCACCATGGTGATGCCCATGGAGATGCCCATCACCATGGACATGCCCATGGTGATGCCCATCACCATGGTGATGCCCATACCCATGGTGATGCCCATGGAGATGCCCATGGTGATGCCCATGGAGATGCCCATCACCATGGAGATGCCCATAGTGATGCCCATGGAGATGCCCATGGTGATGCCCATGCAGATACCCATCACCATGGTGATGCCCATGAAGATGCCCATGGTGATGCCCATGGAGATGCCCATGGAGATGCCCATCACCAAGGAGATACCCATCACCGTGGAGATGCCCATGGTGATGTCCCATCACCATGGAGATACCCATGGATCTGCCCATCACCATGGAGATGCCCATCACCGTGGAGATGCCCATGGTGATGTCCCATCAACATGAAGATGCCCATGGAGATGCTCATCACCATGGAGATGCCCATCACCATGGTGATGCCCATGAAGATGCCCATGGGGATGCCCATGGTGATGCCCATGGTGATGTCCCATCACCATGGAGATACCCATGGATCTGCCCATCACCATGGAGATGCCCATGGAGATGCCCATCACCATGGAGATGCCCATGGAGATGCCCATATTGATGCCCATGGAGATACCCAT
>NW_028168526.1:0-18174 GCF_964237585.1 Gallinula chloropus | reverse complement strand
CATTGGCTGCCCCCACCCCCTCCGCCCCGCCCCTTTCCCCTCTCCCCTCCTCCCATTGGCTCCGCTCTCCTATGGGCCCCCGCCCCACCCGCCCTCCCCGCCCCCTTTCCCCTTCCTCTCCCCCTATTGGCTCCTCCTGCCCCTTAAGCCCCACCCCTTTCCCCGTTTCCCCCTCCTCCCATTGGCTCCTCCCTCCGTCCCTCTCCCCCCCCCCCCGCTCCCAACCTCCTCCCCGCGGTGCATTGTGGAGGAAGCGGCGGCGGCGCGCGGCCGCCAGCCAACATGGCGGCTCCGTGAGGCGCTTCCCCCCCTCCCCCTCTCCCCCCCTTCCTCCTCCTCCTCCTCCTCCTTCTCCCGCCGCCGCCGCCGCCTCCCAAAGGGGCCCCGAACCCCCTTCACACCCCCCCCTCCCTGAAGAGCCCCCCCTCTTTGTGCTCGCGCCGCTGCGGGGGGGGCCCCGCCCCTCCCCCCCCCCCCCCGCCTCACACAAGGGGCCTGGCCCCTCCCCCACCCCAACCTCCACCCCCCCCCGCCCCCTCCCCGGGGTCTGGGGGTCCCGGTGCCGCCGCCCCCATGGACAGGAACTACTCGGCCGCCGGGTTTGGGGACCCCCTGGGCGCGGGGCCCGGCTGGAGCTACGAGCGCTCGGCCAAGGCCAGTGAGGGGGGGGGGGATGGGGGGGGATTGGGGGGCAGGGGGGGGTAGGGGGGGGGGGAAGGGGGGGTGTGCGGGGGCTGGGCACCCCCGGGGCGTGGGTGCTGGGTCCTGGGGTGCTGGGGTATCAGGGTGCAGGATGATTGGGGTGATGGTGCTGAGCACCCCTGTGTGGTGGGTGTTGGGTGCTGGGGGCTCAGGGTGCTGGGGTCTGGGGTGCTGGGTCCTGAGGTGCTGGGATATTGGGGTGCTGGGGGTCAGGGTGCAGGGTTATTGGGGTGCTGGGTGCTGGGGTATTGGGGTGGTGGGGCTCAGGGTGCAGGGGTATTGGGGTGCTGGGTCCTGGGGTGCTGGGTTATCAGGGTGCAGGATGATTGGGGTGCTGGTGCTGAGCACCCCTGTGTGGTGGGTGTTGGGGTGCTGGGGGCTCAGGGTGCAGGGTTATTGGGGTGCTGGGGTATGGGGTGCAGGGGTATTGGGGTGCTGGGTCCTGTGGTGCTGGGGTATTGGGTGTTGGGATATTGGGGTCCTGGGTTATCAGGGTGCAGGATGATTGGGGTGCTGGGTGCTGAGTCCCCTGTGCGGTGGGTGCTGGGGTGCTGGGGTATTGGGCTGCTGGGTTATTGGGGTGCTGGGGTTCAGGGTGAAGGGTTATTAGGGTGCTGGGTCCTGGGGTGCAGGGTTATTGGGGTGTTGGGGGCTCAGGGTGCAGGGTTATTGGGATGTTGGGGTGCTGGCTCTGTGGTGCAGGGTATTGGGTGTTGGGATATTGGGGTGCCTGGGTTATCAGGGTTCAGGATGATTGGGGTGCTGGTGCTGAGCACTCCTGTGTGGTGGGTGTTGGGGTGCTGGGGGCTCAGGGTGCTGGGGGCTCAGGGTGCTGGGGTCCTGGGGTGCTGAGTCCTGAGGTGCAGGATTATTGGGATGCTGGGGGGTCAGGGTGCAGGGTTATTGGGGTGCTGGGTCCTGGGGTGCTGGGGGCTCAGGGTGCTGGGGGCTCAGGGTGCTGGGGTATTGGGGTGCTGGGGTCTCAGGGCACTGGGTTATTGGGGTGCTGAGCCCCCTCGGGACGTGGGTGCTGGGTCCTGGGGTGCTGGGTTATCAGGGTGCAGGATGATTGGGGTGCTGGTGCTGAGCCCCCCTGCGTGGTGGGTGTTGGGGTGCTGGGGGCTCAGGGTGCAGGGTTATTGGGGTGCTGGGTCCTGTGGTGCTGGGGTATTGGGTGTTGGGATATTGGGGTGCTGGGTTATCAGGGTGCAGGATGATTGGGGTGCTGGGTGCTGAGTCCCCCTGTGTGGTGGGTGTTGGGGTGCTGGGGTATTGGGCTGCTGGGGTCTCAGGGCACTGGGTTATTGGGGTGCTGAGCCCCCCCGGGGCGTGGGTGCTGGGTCCTGGGGTGCTGGGTTATCAGGGTGCAGGATGATTGGGGTGCTGGTGCTGAGCACCCTGTGTGGTGGGTGTTGGGGTGCTGGGGTCTCAGGGTGCAGGGGTATTGGGGTGTTGGGGTGCTGGGTCCTGAGATGCTGGGGTGTTGGGGTGCTGGGTCCTGGGGTGCTGGGTTATCAGGGTGCAGGATGATTGGGGTGCTGGTGCTGAGCCCCCCTGTGTGGTGGGTGCTGGGGTGCTGGGGGCTCAGGGTGCTGGGGTCCTGGGGTGCTGAGTCCTGAGGTGCAGGATTGTTGGGATGCTGGGCGGTCAGGGTGCAGGGTTATTGGGGCACTGGGTCCTGAGGTGCTGGGTCCTGGGGTGCTGGGGGCTCAGGGTGCTGGGTCCTGGGGTGTTGGGGTGCTGGGGTCTCAGGGCACTGGGTTATTGGGGTGCTGAGCCCCCCCGGGGTGTGGGTGCTGGGTCCTGGGGTGCTGGGTTATCAGGGTGCAGGATGATTGGGGTGCTGGTGCTGAGCACCCCTGTGTGGTGGGTGTTGGGGTGCTGGATTATTGGGGTGCTGGGGGCTCAGGGTGCAGGGGTATTGGGGTGCTGGGTCCTGGGGTGCTGGGGTTTTGGGGTGCAGGGTTATTGGGGTGCTGGGACCTGGGGTGCTGGGTCCTGGGGTGTTGGGGTGCTGGGGTCTCAGGGCACTGGGTTATTGGGGTGCTGAGCCCCCCTGGGGCGTGGGTCCTGGGGTGCTGGGTTATCAGGGTGCAGGATGATTGGAGTGCTGGTGCTGAGCCCCCCTGTGTGGTGGGTGTTGGGGTGCTGGGGTCTCAGGGTGCAGGGGTATTGGGGTGCTGGGGTCCTGAGATGCTGGGGTGCTGGGTCCTGGGGTGCTGGGGTATTGGGGTGCTGGGTCCTGAGGTGCAGGATTGTTGGCGTGCTGGGTACCTGGGGTGCAGGAGGATTGGGGTGCTGGGTGCTGAGCACCCCTGTGTGGTGGGTTATTGGGGTGCTGGGTTATTGGGGTACTGGGTTATTGGGGTGCTGAGCCCCCCCAGTGCGGTGGGTGTTGGGATGCTGGGTTATGGGGGTGCTGGGGTGCTGTGGTCTGAGGGTGCAGGATGATTGGGGTGCTGGGTTACTGGGGTGCTGAGCCTTGGCAGCAGCAGGTGTTGGGGTGCTGGGTCCTGGGGTACTTGGTTATTGGGGTGCTGAGCCCCCCAGTGTGGTGGGTTATGGGGGTGCTGGGTTATGGGGGTGCTGGGGTGCTGTGGTCTCAGGGTGCAGGATGATTGGGGTGCTGGTGCTGAGTCCCCCCGTGCTGCGGGTGTTGGGGTGCTGGGTTACTGGGATGTTGGGGTGCTGTGGTCTGAGGGTGCAGGATTATTGGGGTGCTGGGTTACTGGGGTGTTGGGGTGCTGTGGTCTCAGGGTGCTGGGTTATTGGGGTGCTGGGTCCTGGGGTGCTGGGTTATTGGCGTGCTGAGCCCCCCAGTGTGGTGGGTGCTGGGGTGCTGGGTTATGGGGTGCTGAGGTGGTGTGGTATTGGGGTGCTGGGTTACTGGGGTGCTGGGTTATGGGGTGTTGGGGTGCTGTGGTCTGGGGATGCTGGGTCCTGGGGTGCTGGGTTGCTGGGGTGCTGTGGTCTGAGGGTGCAGGATGATTGGGGTGCTGGGTTATTGGGGTGCTGGGGTGCTGTGGTCTCAGGCTGCTGGGTTACTGGGGTGCTGTGGTCTCAGGCTGCTGGGTTATTGGGGTGCTGAGTCCCCTGTGTGGTGGGTGTTGGGGTGCTGGGTTATGGGGGTGTTGGGGTGCTGGGTTATTGGGGTGCTGGGTGATTGGGGTGTTGGATTATGGGGGTGTTGGGGTGCTGTGGTCTCAGGCTGCTGGGTTACTGGGGTGCTGAGTCCCCTGTGTGGTGGGTTTTGGGGTGCTGGGCCCCAGGACACCCAGTGTGCGAGGGGGGTGTGAGGGGCGTGCAGGGGGTGGGGGGGTTGTGTGAGGGGTGTGCAAGGGGGGGTTTGGGGGTGCAGGGGGTGTAGGGGGGGGGTTGGGGGTGCCCGGTGTGTGAGGCTCCTGGTGTGTCACCCTGATGGGGTGTGAGGGGGGTTGGGGGGTCCTGGGGGGGGTCTTTGAGGGTCCCTCAAAGTGTCCCCCCCAGCCTGGTGTACAGGAGGTCGTGGGGGTGCAGGGGGGGTCTGGGGGTGTTTTGGGGGTACAGGGGGGTGTTTTGGGGGTGCCCTGTGTGTGATGCTCCCTGTCCCCCCCCAGCCTGGTGTACGGGGGGTCGCGGGGGTGCAGGGGGGGTCTGGGGGTGTTTTTGGAGTACAGGGGGGTGTTTTGGGGTACAGGGGGGTGTTTTGGGGGTACAGGGGGGTGTTCTGCTGTGTGTGATGCTCCCTGTTCCCCCCCAGCCTGGTGTACGGGGGGTCGCGGGGGTCGCACCCCGACCCCGACCTGCTGCACCGGCAGCCGTACGGAGCCCCCCACCCGCTGCAGGGCTACGCCACCAACCACCACCCCTCAGGTACCCCCCTCGGGCACCCCCGGCACCCAGTGTCACCCCTGTCACCCGGTGTCACCCCCTGTGTCACCCTGTGTCACCCGTGTCACCCGGTGTCACTCCCCAGGTCACCTGGTGTCACCCTGTGTCACACCCTGTGTCACCCTGTGTCACCCCTGGCACCCGGTGTCACCTCCCAGGTCACCCGGTGTCACCCCCTGTGTCACCCTGTGTCACCCTTGTCACCCGGTGTCACCCCCCAGGTCACCTGGTGTCACCCTGTGTCACCCCCTGTGTCACCCTGTGTCACCCCTGGCACCCGGTGTCACCTCCCAGGTCACCCGGTGTCACCCCCTGTGTCACCCTTGTCACCCGGTGTCACCCCCCAGGTCACCCCCTGTGTCACCCTGTGTCACCCCCTGTGTCACCCTGTGTCACCCTTGTCACCCGGTGTCACCCCCCAGGTCACCTGGTAGCACTCCCTGGAACCCCTGGCACCCCCTGTGTCACCCTGTGTCATCCCTCAGGTCGCCTGGTGTCACCCCCTGGCACCCCCTCTGTCACCCAGCATCTCCCCCCTGGTACCTGGTGTCACCTCCTGTGTCACCCTGTGTCACTCCCTAGGTTACTCTGAGTCACCCAGTATCACTCCACAGCACCCTGTTGCATCCTCTGTCACCCTGTGTCACCCCCTGTGTCACCCCCCAGGTCACTCTGGGTCACCCAGCATCACTCCACAGCACCCTATCACATCCCCTTTCACCCAGTGTCACCCCCCAGGTGTCACCCCCTGGCACCCCTGGCACCCCCTGTGTCACCCTGTGTCACCCCCCAGGTCACTCTGGGTCATCCAGCATCACTCTACAGCACCCTGTTGCATCCCCTGTCACCCTGTGTCACCCCCTGTGTTAACCTGTGTCACCCCTGTCACCTGGTGTCACGCCCCAGGTCACCCGGTGTCACCCCCTGGCACCCCCTGTTTCACCCAGCGTCACCCCCCTGGCACCTGGTGTCACCCCCCAGGTCACTCTGGGTCACCCAGCATCACTCCACAGCACCCTGTCACATCCCCTTTCACCCAGTGTCACCCCTCTGGCACCCAGTGTCACCCCCCAGGTCACCTGGTGGCACCCCCTGTGTCACCCCTTGTCACCCCCAGCACCCAGCATCACCCTGTGTCACCCCCTGTGTCACCGTGTGTCACCATGTCACCCCGTGTCACCCAGCATCACACCCTGCGCCGCCCCCTTGTCACTCTGTGCCACCTCCTGTCACCCAACATCCCCCCTGTGTAACCATCTCTGTCACCCTGTGTCACCCCCTGGCACCCAGCATCACCCTGCGTCACCCCATGTGACCCTGTGTCACCCAGCATCACCCTGTGTCACCCCCCTGTCACCGTGCGTTACCCTGGGTGTCACCCCTGTGTCACCCCCCAGGTCACTTGGTGTCACCCCTGTGTCACCCCCAGCACCCCCTGGCACCCAGCATCACCCTGTGTCACCCCATGTGACCCTGTGTCACTCCCCCAGGTCACCCCGTGTCACCCAGCATCACCCTGTGTCACCCCCCAGGACACCACCTGTCACCCCCCTGTGTCACCATGTCACCCCGTGTCACCCAGCATCACCCCCTGTGTCACCATGTCACCCCGTGTCACCCTGTGTCACCCCCTGTGTCACCCCCAACCCCCTGTCACCGTGACCCCCGGTCCCTTTGTCCCCACGTCACCCCCACTCTGTGTCACCCTGACCCCTTGGTCACCCCAATCACCTGTCGCCCCCACCCAGGGTCCCCCACATCACCCGCTGTGTCACCCAGCACCGCCCCACATCATCTCTGTGTCACCCTGTCACCCAAACCCCTGTCACCCCGTGTCACCCCCATTCCATATCTCTCTGTCACCCCCACCCCATGTCACCCCAACCCTCTGGCCACCCTGACCCTGTGTCACCTCGTGTCACCCCCACTTCACATCCCCCTGTCACCCTGACCCCTTGTCACCCCATCACCCTGTCACCCCCTGTCCCCGTGTCACCCTGACCCTGTGTCACCCCATCACCCCCACCCCATGTCCCTGTGACCCCCCCAACCCATGTCACCCCTTCACCCTGTCACCCCCTGTCCCCGTGTCACCCTGACCCCCTGTGTCACCATCACCCCAGGTCCCTTTGTCCCTGTGTCACCCCCACCCCGTGTCACCCCAACCCCCTGGTCACCCTGACCCTGTGTCACCCCATCACCCCCACCCCATGTCACTGTGACCCCCCCACCCCATGTCACCCCTTCACCCTGTCACCCCCTGTCCCCGTGTCACCCTGACCCCCCATGTCACCCCCACCCCAGGTCCCTTTGTCACCCTGACCCCCCATCGCCCCGTCACCCCCACCCTGTGTGTCCCCCCCTCCCCAGGTCCCCCTGTCCCTTGGGGTTGGGGGGGGTGCTCAGGGTGCCCCCCCACCATATCCCCAATCCCGGGGTCCCCCCCCCCAGGTCCCCAATCCCGGGGGGGTCCCCAATCCCCAGTGACCCCCCCAACCCCCCTGTCCCCCCCATGTCCCCAATCCCAGGGGTCCCCCCTCCGGGTCCCCAATCCCAGGGGGGTCCCCAATCCCCAGTGACCCCCCACCCCCCTGTCCCCCCCATGTCCCCAATCCCAGGGGTCCTGTCCCTGGGTCCCCAATCCCAGGGGGGTCCCCAATCCCCAGTGACACCCCCCTGTCCCCCCCAGGTCCCCAATCCCGGGGGGGTTCCCAGCCACTGTGTTCCCTGCCCTGTCCCCCCCATGTCCCCAATCCCAGGGGTCCCCCCCCCCCGGGTCCCCAATCCCAGGAGGGGTCCCCAATCCCCAGTGACCCCCCCAACCCCCCTGTCCCCCCCGGGTCCCCAATCCCAGGGGGGGTCCCCAATCCCCAGTGACCCCCCCCAACCCCCCTGTCCCCCCCAGGTCCCCAATCCCAGGGTGGGTCCCAGCCACCGTGTTCCCTGCCCTGTCCCCCCATGTCCCCAATCCCAGGGGTCCCCCCCCAGGTCCCCAATCCCAGGGGGGGTCCTCAATCCCCAGTGACCCCCCCAAGCCCCCTGTGCCCCCCAGGTCCCCAATCCCAGGGTGGTTCCCAGCCACTGTGTTCCCTGCCCTGTCCCCCCATGTCCCCAGTCCCAGGGGTCCCCCCCCCCCCAGGTCCCCAATCCCGGGGGGGTCCCCAATCCCCAGTGACCCCCCCAACCCCCCTGACCCCCCCAGGTCCCCAATCCCAGGGTGGGTCCCAGCCACCGTGTTCCCTGCCCTGTCCCCCCATGTCCCCAATCCCAGGGGTCCCCCCCCCCCCGGGTCCCCAATCCCAGGGGGGGTCCCCAATCCCCAGTGACCCCCCCTGTCCCCCCAGGGCTGTCGGGGCTGTTCGAGACGGGGCTGCACCACGCGGGGGGCGGCGGCCCCGACGCCTCCGTCATGAACCTGATCTCGGCGCTGGAGTCGCGGGCGCCTCAGCCCGGCCCCTCCGCCTCCTCCCTCCTCTCCCAGTTCCGGACCCCCTCCTGGCAAACTGGTGCGACTGGGAAGGGGACAGTGGGGTTGGGGGAGGGGCTGAACTTGTCCAGAGGGGGTTTAATCTCGTTCTGGGGGGTTAATCCCATTCTGAAGGGGTTTAATCCTGCCCTGGGGGTGTTTAGTTCCATCTTGGTGGGTCTAATCTGGGTCTAATCTCATCCTGGGGGGTCTAATCCCATCCTGGGAGTTCTAACCCTGCTTCAGGATGCCCTAATCCGGGTCTAACCCAGGTCTAATCTGGGTCTAACCACCCCCAGGGGTTCTAACCCCGCCCCGGGATGCCCTAATCCAGGTCTATTCAGGGTCTAACCTGGGTCTAACACCCCCACGGGTTCTAATCACGCCCTGGGATGCCCTAATCTGGGTCTAACCCGGGTCTAACCCAGGTCTAATCTGGGTCTAACCCTCCCAGGGGTTCTAACCCCGCCTTGGGATGCCCTAATGTGCATCTAATCCGGGTCTAACCCGGGTCTAATCTGGGTCTGACACCTCCAGAGGCTCTAACCCTGCCCCGGGATGCCCTAATCCGGATCTAACCTGGGTCTAACACCCCCAGGGGTTCTAATCACGCCCTGGGAAGCCCAAATCTGAGTCTAACCTGGGTCTAACCCAGGTCTAATCTGGGTCTAACCCTCCCAGGGGTTCTAACCCCGCCCCGGGATGCCCTAATCCGGGTCTAACCCAGGTCTAATCTGGGTCTAATCTGGGTCTAACACCCCCAGGGGTTCTAACACCACCCCGGGATGCCCTAATCTGGGTCTAATCTGGGTCTAACACCCTCAGGGGTTCTAACCCCACCCTGGGATGCCCTAATCCGGGTCTAATCCAGGTCTAATCCGGGTTTAATCCGGGTCTAACCCCCCCCCAGGGGTTCTAATCCCCCCCCAGGATACCCTAATCCGGGTGTAACCCCCTCTCTCTCCCTCCCCAGCCATGCACACCCCCGCCCCAGCCGAGCTGTTCATCTCGGGGGCTCTGCCGGGTTCCGGAACGTTCCCTTCCTCCTCGGCCCTCTCGGCCTATCAGCACCACCCGGCCTCGTTCAGTGGGCGCAGCTTCCCGGTCAGCTCCTCCCTCAGCCTCCCCGACGCCGCCGCCTTCAGCCCCCCCGGCTCCAACGGGCTCTTATCCCCCCACGACCCCTTAATCCACATCAAACCCCCTCCCCAACCCCCTCCCCCACCCCCGCACCCCCCTGTACCCCCCCCACCTCCTCCCCCTCCTCCTCCCCCCCCTTCTTTAGGCTTCGGGTCCCCTCAGAGCTCCCCGTACCGCCCGGCTCCCAGTTCTTCCCAGTTTAACCTGTTGGCTTCCCCAGAACAGCCCTCCCAGCTCTATAACCCCTCGGTCTTCGGCTCCCCCAACCTTCCGGAACGTTCCGTGCCCCGGCAGGACTCTGTGATCAAACACTACCAACGGGCACAGCCCCCCCCCGCGCCCCCGCCCCCCCCCGGGACCCCCCACGGGCTCCAGCACTACCTGAGCTGCGCTGGGACCTACCAGCAGCTTCCTCCCCCCCCTCCTCCTCCTCCTCCTCCTCCTCCTCCTCCTCACCGCTCTTCCTCCTCCTTGTCCTGCAGCCCCTTGTCCCCCTCCCCATCCGAGGGGGGGCCGCAAGCTCCACCCCCCACCCCTAAATCGGCTGCCCCCCCCCGCCCGGACCCCACCCCGGGGTATCGCCCCATCATCCAATCCCCAGTTTACTCCTCTTCACCTTCGTCTTCCCAGCAACAAGCTCCCACTGGGAATACTGGGAGCGGGACTGGGAAGTCGAAGAGTTATTCGGCGGGGGGGGGGCGCCCCCAGCCCCCCCCACCCCGTTCTACCCCCACCCCCAAATGCCAAAGCACCTACACCCCCAGCACCCCTAAAGCCAGCTCGGTGATTTCGGGGCAACCCCCCAATTTATTACCCATGGGACCCCCCACCCCGGGGGGGGGGTACGGGAACAACCCCCCCCCCCAAGCCCAAGCGCCCCCCCCTCAAACACAACCCCCCCCTCAAGCCCCTCAGGCAGCCGGGGGGGGGTTTAACCCCTCTCAAGGGGGTGCTGGGGGTGCTGGAGGTGCTGGAGGGGGTGGTGGAAACGGGGGGGCTGATTTAGGGGGTAAAGCCCCCCCCTACCCACCCCCCCCACCCCAAAACGGGGGGCAGGGGGGGCTCCAGCCCTGCGGGGGGGGGGCTTATTCCCCCGACCAGCTCCAAGCGCTGCCCTACGGGGTGGAGCCCGGGGGGGGGGCTGGAGGGGGAGGGGGTGGGGGAGCAGGATACGGCCCCCCACCCCCAAGCTACGGAAGCGGGGGGGCCCCAGCGCCCCCCCCTTTGTCCTACGGGGGTTTGGGGGGGTCCAGCCCCTCCCCCATCATCCGCCCCCTCCAATCCCCCCCCACCCCCCGCACCTCCCCGGCTCAATCCCAAAAGTATTTAGGGGCCGTTTTATCCCCTTCCTTCCTCACCCCTAATTATGGGGGGGGGGCGACAGGCGGGGGAGGGGCCGGGGGTGCCGGGGGGGGCGGTCCGGGGGGGTTAGACCGCCCCCCCGTTTTTGGGAAGGGGTCTAAAGGGGGAGACCCCGACCTCTTGGCACCCGACCGGAGCGAGGACGAAGACTTCCTCATCCAACACCTCCTGCAAGCCCCCAGCCCCCCCCAGCCCCCCCCAAGGGAAGGGGGTTTAGGGGGTTGCGACGATGGGGGACCCCCGAAAAATTTAGGGGGGGGTGGGTACGGGAATTTAGGGAAGGGGGGGGAGGAAAGGTACCACCTGCAGAGCGTGATCAGACCCAACTCCAACCTGGAGGCGGCACCCGCCGCCCTGGAGCTGAAGAAGCCTGAGAGGGGAGGGGGGCAGGAGGAGGAGGAGGAGGGGGAGGAGGAGGAGGAGGTGGGGGGGGGGCTACAGGCTCCGGGGGGGGTCCCCAAATCGGAGGAGGAGGCTCTGGAAATGGGGGGGGGGGCTGAAAGCTTAACCCCTTCCTCGGTGGTGCACTACGGGCACCACCCACCCCCCCCAGTTCGGCCCCTGCGGCTCAGAGCGGGAAGGATTTGGGGAGGGGGGGTGGGGGAGGTGGGGGAGGGGTGGTTGGGGGTGGGGGGGGGGCACCCTTATTTAGGGAAGCCCCCCGATCATGGGCGTTTAGAGCCCCCCCCACTTTAGATGCTCACGGGCTCCTCTTAGAGCCGCCCCGATTTAAGCGGCGTTCCCAGTATTCCCAGTATGCCCAGTAGCGGGGCTGGAGGAGGTGCTGGAGGCGGGGGGGGGGCTTCTCCCCTCCTCTCCTCCGTCCTCACCCACACCCAGCTCCACCCCCGCCCCAAAACCCGAGCGGCCCCCCCCTCTTCCCTCGAGGTCCACCTCTTGGACCACCCCCGCCTCCCCCCCGCCGCCCCCCCCGCCCCCTCCCCCCGCCCCCCCAGCAGCCCCCTCCCCACAACTGCTCCTGGAAACCCACCACCACCTCCACCCAGCCCACGTCGTGCCCCCCCCGAATCCCACCCCCACGGGCCCCCCGCAACCCCCCCCACCTCTGCCTCCCCCTCCCCCCGAATCCCTGGAGGTGCTGCCCCCCCCCCAAGAGATCCAGGACTTCCTCGACCCCCTGGACCCTCATTGTGCCGGAGGAGGAGGAGGAGGAGGAGGAGCGGGAGGAGCGGGAGCGGGAGGACCGCCGGGACCCCCACCCCCCCACCACCTCCTGGGCCCGGAGAACGGGGGCGCGGGGGGGGTGCCCCCCCCGCCGATGGACTCCAAGGAGCAGTACGGGGGGGCCGGGGGGGGGTCCCCCAGCTCCAAGAGCCGCTTCGTGCCCCTCACCTCCATCTGCTTCCCCGACGCGCTGCTGCACGACGAGGACCGGGCCTTCTTCCCGGGGATGGAGGACATGTTCGGCCCCACCCCCGAGGACTTCCCCAAGGGCGGCGAGGAGGAGGAGGAGGACGAAGACCCCCGCCCGGACCCTTTGAAAGGCCCCCCCCCTCCTCCTCCTCCTCACCACCACCACCACCATCACCACCCTCCTCCTCCTCCTCATCATCACCACCACCACCACCACCCTCATTACGACTTGGGGCAGAGTTACCCCACGTTCTGCCCACCCCAACCCACCTCGGGAGAAGCTTCTGGAACACCTTCCTCCTCCTCTTCCTCCTTGGGGTTGGACCCCCCTAAACTCCCCTCCACGGTCAACGCCGAACCGCTGGGGCTGCTGACGGGCGGCGGGGGAGGCGGAGGGGGCGCGGGGGGCAGCGATGGTACCAAACCCATCCCCCTCCCCACCATCCCCACCCCTCCCACCGCCCCCACCCCCCTCTTCTGCTCCTCCAAACCCAAGAAGCTCCTCAAAACCTCCTCCTTCCACCTCCTCCGCAAACGGGACCCCTTCCCCCCCCCGAAAAAGACCTACGCCCAGGAGTACGAGTTCCAGGACGATGAGGACAAGGTGGACGTCCCCGCCGACATCCGCCTCAACAGCCGCCGCCTCCCCGACCTGCTCCCCGACCTCATCTCCAGCTGCCGGGCCCGACCGGCCCCCCTCAACCCCATGGGGGACGTGGATTTCTGTCCCCAACCCCCCCCCGGGGCCGCCCCCGGCTTCTGGGCCGAAGAAAAGGGGGCGCAAACCCACCAAGCCCAAGAGGGAAGGACCCCCCCGGCCCAGGGGCAGACCCAGGATCAGACCCCTGGTGGAACCGCCGGGTTTCGGGGGGCCCGAGGGAGCCAAGAAGCCCCGAGGAAGAGGAAGGGGGAGGGGGAAGAAAGGGGCGGAGGATGGAGGGGACGGCAACGGGCTGGAGACGCTCAAGCCCCTCAAGGTGAGGAGGTTTTGGGGGGAGAGGGGGGGTTGGAGGGGGGTCTGGTGGCTTTGGAAGGTGATAAGGGGGCAGGTGACGATGGTCTGGAGGGTCTCAGGACCCTCAGGGTGAAGGTTTTGGGGGGCTGAGGGGAGTTGGAGGGGCTTGGGGGTCTTGGGATCCAGGGGGTTGGGGGGGCTGAGGGGGTCTGGTGGCCCCCAACAGCCTTTGGAAGGTGCCAAGGGTGGAGGTGACGATGGTCTGGAGGGTCTCAGGACCCTTGAGATGAGGATTTGGGGGGCTGGGGGGGTCTTGGGGGTCTTGGGATCCAGGAGTTTGGGGGATGAGGGGGTCTGGTGGCACCTGACGGGCTTTGAAAGGTGCCAAGGGTGGAGGTGACGATGGTCTGGAGGGTCTCAGAATCCTCAGGGTGAAGGTTTTGGGGGACTGGGGGGGTCTTGAGGTGCTGAGGGAGTCTTGGGGGTCTTGGGATCCAAGAGTTTGGGGGGATTGAGGGAGTCTGGTGGCCCCCAACAGCCTTTGGAAGGTGCCAAGGGTGGAGGTGACGATGGTCTGGAGGGTCTCAGGACCCTTGAGATGAGGATTTGGGGGATTGAGGGGGTCTTGGGGGTCTTGGGATCCAGGAGTTTGGGGGGATGAGGGGGTCTGGTGGCACCCGACAGGCTTTGGAAGGTGACAAGGGGGAGGTGACGATGGTCTGGAGGGTCTAGAGACCCTCAGGGTGAAGGTTTTGGGGGGCTGGGGGGAGTTTGAGGGTCTTGGGGGTGTTGGATCCAGGGGTTTGGGGGGGTTGAGGGGGTCTGGTGGCACCCGGTGGGCTTTGGAAGGTGCCAAGGGTGGAGGTGACGATGGTCTGGAGGGTCTCAGGACCCTCAGGGTGAAGGTTTTGGGGGGCTGGGGGGGTCTTGGGATCCAGGAGTTTGGGGGGATGAGGGGGTCTGGTGGCACCCGGTGGGCTTTGGAAGGTGCTAAGGGTGGAGGTGATGATGGTCTGGAGGGTCTCAGGACCCTTGAGATGAGGATTTGGGGGGCTGGGGGGGGGTCTTGGGGGTCTTGGGATCCAGGGGTTTGGGGGGATGAGGGGGTCTGGTGGCACCTGACGGGCTTTGGAAGGTGCCAAGGGTGGAGGTGACGATGGTCTGGAGGGTCTCAGAATCCTCAGGGTGAAGGTTTTGGGGGGCTCGGGGGAGTTGGAGGGTCTTGGGGGTCTTGGATCCAGGAGTTTGGGGGAGTTGAGGGGGTCTGGTGGCACCCGATGGGCTTTGGAAGGTGACAAGGGTGGAGGTGACGATGGCCTGGAGGGTCTCAGGACACTCAGGGTGAAGGTTTTGGGGGGCTGGGGGGAGTTGGAGGGGCTTGGGGGTCTTGGGATCCAGGAGTTTGGGGGGTCTTGGGGTCCCCTCTGGGTCTGGTGTCCCTCAACAGGTTTGGGAACACTCCAAGGGTGGAGGTGACGATGGCCTGGAGGGTCTCAGGACCCTTGAGATGAGGATTTGGGGGGGTTGGGGGGTCTTGAGGTGCTGAGGGAGTCTTGAGGGTCTTGGATCCAGGAGTTTGGGGGGGTTGAGGGGGTCTGGTGGCACCCGGTGGGCTTTGGAAGGTGCCAAGGGTGGAGGTGACGATGGTCTGGAGGGTCTAGAGACCCTCAGGGTGAAGGTTTTGGGGGGCTGGGGGGAGTTGGAGGGGCTTGAGGGGCTTGGGATCCAGGAGTTTGGGGGTCTTGGGGTCCCCTCTGGGTCTGGTGGCTCTTGGTGGCCTTCAGGACACCCCAAGGGTGGGGGTGACGATGGTCTGGGGGGTCTTGAGACCCTCAAGATGAGGATTTGGGGGGGCTGGGGGGTCTTGGGATGCAGAACTTGAGGGGGTTTGGGGGGGTCTTGGGGTTTGGGGGGGTCCTGGGAGTCTTGAGACCACCCCAGGGGTGGAGATGCCAACAGCCTGGAGGGTCTCAGGACCCTTGAGATGGGGATTTTGGGGGGTCTGGGGGGGGATCTTGAGTTTCTCTGTGGGGGTCTCACTGTTTCTCCCCCTCTTCTTCCTCCCCTGACCCCCCCCCCCACCCCCTGAACCCCCCCCACCCCTGGTTTCCCCAACTCCCTTGTTCTCCCCCAACCCCGGATCCCTGGACCCCCCCCCCAATCCCTGAACCCCCTGATTTCCCCCCCCAACCCCCATGTCCTCCCAATCCCTGAACCCCCTGATTTCCCCCCCAACCCCCATGTCCTCCCAATCCCTGAATCCCCCCCCCCCAACCCTGGATCCCTGGACCCCCCCCCCAATCTCTGGGACCCCCCCCAATCCCTGAACCCCCTGAATCCCCCCTCCCCAACCCTGGATCCCTGGACCCCCCCCCAATCTCTGGGACCCCCCCCAATCCCTGAACCCCCTGAATCCCCCCTCCCCAACCCTGGATCCCTGGACCCTCCCCCAATCCCTGAACCCCCTGATTCTCCCCCCAACCCCCATATCCTCCCAATCCCTGAATCCCCCCCAACCCCGGATCCCTGGACCCCCCCCCAATCCCTGAACCCCCTGATTTCCCCCCCCCAACCCCCATATCCTCCCAATCCCTGAACCCCCCCAATCCCTGAACCCCCTGATTCCCCCCCCAACCCCCATATCCTCCCAATCCCTGAATCCACCCCCCCCAACCCTGGATCCCTGGACCCCCCCCAATCCCTGAACCCCCTGATTCCCCCCCCAACCCCCATATCCTCCCAATCCCTGAATCCCCCCCCCCTCCAATCCCTGAACCCCCCCAATCCCTGAACCCCCTGATTCCCCCCCCCAACCCCCATATCCTCCCAATCCCTGAACCCCCCCAATCCCTGAACCCCCTGATTCCCCCCCCCAACCCCCATGTCCTCCCAATCCCTGAACCCCCTGATTCCCCCCCCAACCCCCATGTCCTCCCAATCCCTGAACCCCCTGATTCCCCCCCCCCAACCCTGGATCCCTGGACCCCCCCAATCCCTGAACCCCCTGATTCCCCCCCCCAACCCCCATATCCTCCCAATCCCTGAACCCCCCCAATCCCTAAACCCCCTGATTCCCCCCCCCAACCCCCATGTCCTCCCAATCCCTGAACACCCTGATTCCCCCCCCAACCCCCATGTCCTCCCAATCCCTGAACCCCCTGATTCCCCCCCCCAACCCCGGATCCCTGGACCCCCCCCCAATCTCTGGGACCCCCCCCAATCCCTGAACCCCCTGATTCCCCCCCCAACCCCCATATCCTCCCAATCCCTGAACCCCCCCAATCCCTGAACCCCCTGATCCTCCCCCCCAACCCCCATATCCTCCCAATCCCTGCATCCCCCCCCCTTCCCCTCCACTCCCTGGACCCCTTGGGACCCCTCCCCAATCCCCCCCCCCCCCAGAAGCTGCGTGAGGACGACCCCCCCGAGGTGAAGTCGGGCTTCATGGCCTCGTTCCTCGACTTCCTCAAATCCGGGAAGCGCCAGCCCCCCCCTCCCCAACCCCCCCCAGCCCCCTTGCACCCCCCTCCCCAACCAGCCTCCCCTTCCAAACCCCGCCCCCCGCCCCCTCCTCCTCCTCCTCCTCCCCCTCCTCCCCCTCCACCCCCTGCCCATTTCGGCCTGGGGGGGGGGCTGGAGGGGGGGGACGGGGAGGGGCTGGTCATGGCCTGTCCCAGCCCCTGCAAGCGGCTGGACGAGGAGCTGAAGAGGAACCTGGAGACCCTCCCGTCCTTCTCCTCGGACGAGGAGGACTCGGTCAGCAAGAACCAGGATCTGCAGAAGAGCATCAGCTCCGCCATCTCCGCCCTCTACGACCCCGCCGACCGCAAGGACCACGACGGCACCCACGGTGGGTGATGGGAGAACCCCCCCGGGGGGACCTGAGCACCCCCAGGGAGCCCTGAACCCCCCCAGGGAACCCTGACCCCCATGGTGGGTGATGGGGAGAACCCCCCCCGGGGGGACCTGAGCACCCCCAGGGGGCCCTGACCCCCCCCCAGGGCACCCTGACCCCAGCCTGGGCATCCTGACCCCATCCTGGGCATCCTGACCCCATCCTGGGCATCCTGACCCCCACGGTGGGTGATGGGGAGACCACCCCCCAGGACAGCCAGGGCACCCTGACCCCCCCCAGGGGGCCCTGAGCACCCCCAGGGCACCCTGACCCCCCCTCAGGGAACCCTGACCCCCCCCAGGGCACCCTGACCCCCCCCAGGGCACCCTGACCCCATCCTGGGCACGCTGACCCCCCACAGGGAACCCTGACCCCCCCCCAGGCACCCTGACCTCATCCTGGGCACCCTTACCCCACAGTGGGTGGCGGGGAGACCCCCCCCGGGGGGCCCTGAGCACCCCCAGGGAATCCTGACCCCCCCCAGGCACCCTGACCCCCATGGTGGGTGGCGAGGAGACCCCCCCCCGGGGCAGCCAGGGGGCCCTGAGCATCCCCAGGGTGCCCTGACCCCCCCCGGGGGGACCTGAGCACCCCCAGGGAGCCCTGACCCCCCCTCAGGGCACCCTGACCCCATCCAGGGCACCCTGACCACCCCCTCAGGGAGCCCTGACCCCCCTCCAGGGAACCCTGACCCCATCCTGGGAACCCTGACCCCCCCCTCAGGGCACCCTGACCCCATCCTGGGCACCCTGACCCCCCCCAGGGGGCCCTGAGCACCCCCAGGGAGCCCTGACTCCCCCTCAGGGCACCCTGACCCCATCCTGGGCACCCTGACACCCACGGTGGGTGATGGGGAGAACCCCCCCCGGGGGCCCTGAGCACCCCCAGGGAGCCCTGACCCCATCCTGGGCACCCTTACCCCATGGTGGGTGGCGGGGAGACCCCCCCCGGGGGGCCCTGACCCCCCCTCAGGGAACCCTGACCTCATCCTGGGCACCCTGACCCCCCCCCTGGGCACGCTGACCCCCACAGTGGGTGATGGGGAGACCCCCCCCCAGGGGGCCCTCACCCCCCCAGGGCATCCTGACCCCATCCTGGGCACCCTGACCCCCACGGTGGGTCACAGGGAGACACCCCCCAGAACAGCCAGGGGGTCCTGAGCCCTATCCTGACCCTGAGACCCCCATGGTGGGTGATGGTGGAGACCCCCTGGGCTCCCCAAACCCACCCTGACCCTGAGACCCCCACCCTGGGCTCCCCGACCCCCATGGTGGGTGATGGGGAGACCCCCAGAGCACCCTGACCCCCACCCTGACCGCCCCTGGGCACCCCAACCCCCACAGTGGGGGACGGGGACACATCCCACCCACCCCCTGAGGACCCCCTGACCCCCCCCAGACCCCTTGGCAC
>NW_028168527.1:0-18310 GCF_964237585.1 Gallinula chloropus | reverse complement strand
CTCCCAGTGCCTCCCAGTCCCTCCCAGTCCCCCCAGTAACCCCCATTCCCCCCCCCCCAGGCGAGGAGGAGCACGACCGCGAGGGCCGGGTGATCACGGCCGAGTGCCCGACCCTCCCAGTGCCTCCCAGTGCCTCCCAGTGCCTCCCAGTGCCTCCCAATCCCCTCCCAATGCCTCCCAGTGCCTCCCAGTGCCTCCCAGTGCCTCCCAGTGCCTCCCAATCCCCTCCCAATGCCTCCCAGTGCCTCCCAGTGCCCTCCCAATGCCTCCCAGTGCCTCCCAGTGCCTCCCAGTGCCCTCCCAGTGCCTCCCAGTCCCTTCCCAGTGCGTCCCAGTGCCTCCCAGTTGCCTCCCAGTCCATTCCAGTTGCCTCCCAGTGCCCTCCCAGTGCCTCCCAATGACTCCCAGTGCCT
Organism: Gallinula chloropus; assembly: GCF_964237585.1. NCBI lineage: Eukaryota > Metazoa > Chordata > Aves > Gruiformes > Rallidae > Gallinula > Gallinula chloropus. The sequence goes on along the minus strand of NW_028168527.1, from coordinate 17,897 downwards.
CCCAGTCCCTTCCCAGTGCCTCCCAGTCCCTTCCGAGTTGTCTCCCAGTGCCTCCCAGTTCATTCCCAGTTCCCTCCCAGTGCCTCCCAGTCCCTTCCCAGTGCCTCCCAGTCCATTCCCAATCCCCTCTCAGTGCCTCCCAGTGCCTCCCAGTCCCTCCCAGTCCCCCCACTAACCCCATTCCCCCCTCCCCAGGCGAGGAGGAGCACGACCGCGAGGGCCGGGTGATCACGGCCGAGTTCGGGGCGCTGGTGGTCGTGGCCGTTTACGTCCCCAACGCCGGGCGGGGCCTGAGCCGCTTGGCCTATCGGCAGCGCTGGGACGCCGCCTTCCGCCGCTACCTCACCCGATTGGCTGGCGGGGACGCGGGGGGAGGGGCTAAGGAGGGGGGGGGAGGGGTGGGGGAGGAGGAGGAGGGGGGAGGGGCTGAGGGTGGGGGAGGGGGGAAGAAGGAGGGGGGAGGGGGGAATAAGGGTGGGGGAGGGGCTCTGGGAAGAGCTCAGGGTGGGGGAGGGGCTAAAGGTGGGGGAGGGGTGAAGGAGGAGGGGGGAGGGGTTAAGGGTGGGGGAGGGGCTAAAGGTGGGGGAGGGGCTCAGGGTGGGGTGAAGGAGGAGGGGGGAGGGGGGAATAAGGGTGGGGGAGGGGCTCATAAGGGTGGGGGAGGGGCTCAGGGTGGGGGGAAGGAGGAGGGGGGAGGGGTTAAGGGTGGGGGAGGGGTGAAGGAGGAGGGGGGAGGGGGGAATAAGGGTGGGGGAGGGGCTCAGGGTGGGGGAGGGGCTCAGCTTGGGGGTCCTACTCAGGGTGGGGGAGGGGCTGGGGGTGGGGGTTCGACTCAGGGTGGGGGAGGGGCTCAGGGTGGGGGTTCTCAGGGTGGGGGAGGGGCTCAGCTTGGGGGTCCTCAGGGTGGGGGAGGGGCTAAAAGTGGGGGAGGGGCTCAGGGTGGGGGTCCTCAGGGTGGGGGAGGGGCTAAAAGTGGGGGAGGGGCTCAGCTTGGGGGTTCTCAGGGTGGGGGAGGGGCTGAGGCTGGGGGAGGAGCTCAAAGTGGGGGAGGGGCTCAGGGTGGGGGTTCTCAGCCTGGGGGAGGGGCTGTGAGTGAGGGAAGCCCCACCCCCACCCCCCCCCCACTTCCTGTCCCTAAGCCAATCACCTTATGCGGCGACCTGAACGTCGCCCACACCCCATTAGACCTCCGGCACCCGCGAGCCAATCAGAAGACGGCGGGTTTCACCCCGGAAGAGCGGGGGGCCTTCGACCTCCTCCTCCAATCAGGTTTCACCGACTCCTTCCGCCATCTTTACCCCGGCGTCCCCCACGCCTACACCTTCTGGACCCACGTGGGGGGCGCCCGCGGGAGGAACGTCGGGTGGCGGTTGGATTATTTCCTCCTCTCCAAAGGGCTGGAGGAGGGGCTCTGCGACAGCAAGATCCGCTCCCAGGTGATGGGCAGCGACCACTGTCCAATCACCCTCTACCTGGCGCTCTGAGGGGGGCGGGGCTTAAGCTTCCTGCACCCTCATTGGCTGTTGGAGGCGTTAAACTTGAGTTATGATGACGTCATTATTGTCTACGCGTGGTTATGGGGTTGCAGCAAGGTTCTAATTGGTCATAATATGGGTTTAGAGGCATGAAAGTTGGGTTTTGATGATGTCATCGCGGTCTAGATGACGTCATCAAGGCTCATCAGGGTTCTGATTGGGGTATAGAGTCGTTAAAGTTGGGTCTTGATGACGTCATCGTGGTCTACGTGACGTCATCAAGACCCATCAGGCTTCTAGTTGGTCAGAATTGGGCTCTAGAGCCATGAAAGTTGGGTCTTGATGACGTCATCAGGGCTCATCAGGGTTCTAGTTGGGGTCTAGAGTCATTAGAGTTGGGGTTTGATGACGTCATCACGGTCTACGCATGGTTATGGGGTTGCATCAAGCTTCTAGTTGGTCAGAATTGGGGGTTAGAGCTGTTAAAGTTGGGGTTTGATGACGTCATCAGGGTCTAGGTGAGGTCATCAAGACCCATCAAGCTTCTAGTTGGTCAGAATTGGGCTCTAGAGCCGGGAAAGTTGGGTTTTTGATGACGTCATCAGGGTCTAGGTGAGGTCATCAGGTCCCACCAAGCTTCTAGTTGGTCAGAATTGGGCTCTAGAGCCATGAAAGTTGGGTTTTGATGACGTCATCAGGGTCTAGGTGAGGTCATCAGGTCCCATCAAGCTTCTAGTTGGTCAGAATTGGGGTCTAGAGCCGGGAAAGTTGGGTTTTGATGACGTCATCAGGGTCTACGTGACATCATCAAGACCCATCAAGCGCCTAGTTGGTCATAAATGGGGTCTAGAGCCATGAAAGTTGGGGTTTGATGACGTCATCGTGGTCTGTGTGAGTTTATCAGGTCCCATCAAGCTTCTAGTTGGTCAGAATTGGGCTCTAGAGCCATGAAAGTTGGGTTTTGATGACGTCATCATGGTCTATGTGACATCATCAAGACCCATCAAGCTTCTAGTTGGCCAGAATTGGGCTCTAGAGCCATGAAAGTTGGGTCTTGATGACGTCATCAGGGTCTAGGTGAGGTCATCGGGTCCCAACAAGCTTCTAGTTGGTCAGAATTGGGCTCTAGAGCCATGAAAGTTGGGTTTTTGATGACGTCACAGTGGGCTCCCCGGCTCCGGCGTGAGCTCCTCAAGCTCTGCGTGCCCTGGCTGGGGCTCTGGCTGGAGCCCCTGAAGCCATCCCTGGCCAATCAGGCTCTGCGACAGCAAGAGCCGCTCCCAGGTGATGGGCAGCGACCACTGGCCAATCACCCTCTACCTGGCCCTCTGAGGGGGGCGGGGGTTTAAGCTTCCTGGACCCTCATTGCTCCTGGAGGCGTTAAACTTGAGTTATGATGACGTCATCGCGGTCTACGCGTGGTTATGGGGTTGCATCGAGCTTCTAGTTTGATATAATTGGGGTTTAGAGCCATGAAAGTTGGGGTTTGATGATGTCATCGCGGTCTAGATGACGTCATCAAGACCCATCAAGGTTCTGGTTGGGGTCTAGAGTCATGAAAGTTGGGGTTTGATGACGTCATCGCGGTCTACGCATGGTTATGGGGTTGCATCAAGGTTCTAATTGGTCATAATTAAGGTTTAGAGCTATTAAAGTTGGGTTTTGATGACGTCATCATGGTCTACGTGACGTCATCAAGACCTGTCAAGCGTCTAGTTGGTCAGAATTGGGCTCTAGAGCCATGAAAGTTGGGGTTTGATGACGTCATCGCGGTCTACGCATGGTTATGGGGTTGCATCGAGCTTCTAGTTTGATATAATTGGGGTTTAGAGCCATGAAAGTTGGGTTTTGATGACGTCATCGCGGTCTAGATGACGTCATCAAGACCCATTGAGGTTCTAGTTGGGGTCTAGAGTCATTAGAGTTGGGGTTTGATGACGTCATCGCGGTCTACGTGACGTCATCAAGACCCATCAGGCTTCTCGTTGGTCAGAATTGGGCTCTAGAGCCATGAAAGTTGGGTCTTGATGACGTCATCAAGACCCATCGAGGTTCTAGTTGGGGTCTAGATGCCCAAAAGTTGGGGTTTGATGACGTCATCGTGGTCTACACAAGGTCATGGGGTTGCATCAAGCTTCTAGTTGGTCATAATATGGGTTTAGAGCCATGAAAGTTGGGGTTTGATGACGTCATCATGGTCTACGTGACGTCATCAAGACCCATCAGCTTCTCGTTGGTCAGAATTGGGCTCTAGAGCCATGAAAGTTGGGTTTTGATGATGTCATCGCGGTCTAGATGACGTCATCAAGGCTCATCAGGGTTCTGATTGGGGTCTAGAGTCATGAAAGTTGGGGTTTGATGACGTCATCGCGGTCTACGCGTGGTTATGGGGTTGCATCAAGGTTCTAATTGGTCATAATATGGGTTTAGAGGCATGAAAGTTGGGTTTTGATGATGTCATTGTGGTCTAGATGACGTCATCAAGCTCATCAGGGTTCTGGTTGGGGTCTAGAGTCATTAGAGTTGGGGTTTGATGACGTCATCATGGTCTACGTGATGTCATCAAGACCCATCAAGCGTCTAGTTGGTCAGAATTGGGGTCTAGAGCCATGAAAGTTGGGTCTTGATGACGTCATCATGGTCTACATGACGTCATCAAGACCCATCAAGCGTCTAGTTGGTCAGAATTGGGGTCTAGAGCCATGAAAGTTGGGTCTTGATGACGTCATCAGGTCTAGGTGAGGTCATCAGGTCCCATCAAGCTTCTAGTTGGTCAGAATTGGGGTCTAGAGCCATGAAAGTTGGGGTTTGATGACGTCATCATGGTCTACGTGATGTCATCAAGACCCATCAAGCGTCTAGTTGGTCAGAATTGGGGTCTAGAGCCATGAAAGTTGGGTCTTGATGACGTCATCATGGTCTACATGACGTCATCAAGACCCATCAAGCGTCTAGTTGGTCAGAATTGGGGTCTAGAGCCATGAAAGTTGGGTTTTGATGACGTCATCGCGGTCTACGTGACATCATCAAGACCCATCAAGCTTCTAGTTGGTCAGAATTGGGCTCTAGAGCCATGAAAGTTGGGTCTTGATGACGTCATCAGGGCTCATCAGGGTTCTAGTTGGGGTCTAGAGTCATTAAAGTTGGGGTTTGATGACGTCATCGCGGTCTACGCGTGGTTATGGGGTTGCAGCAAGGTTCTGGTTGGTCATAATATGGGTTTAGAGCCATGAAAGTTGGGGTTTGATGACGTCATCGCGGTCTAGATGACGTCATCAAGACCCATCGAGGTTCTGGTTGGGGTCTAGAGTCATTAGAGTTGGGGTTTGATGACGTCATCGCGGTCTACGCATGGTTATGGGGTTGCAGCAAGCTTCTGGTTGGGTATAATTGGGGTCTAGAGGCATGAAAGTTGGGGTTTGATGACGTCATCGCAGTCTGCCTGAGGTCATCAGGTCCCATCAAGCTTCTAGTTGGTCATAAATGGGCTCTAGAGCCATGAAAGTTGGGTTTTGATGACGTCATCAGGCTCTAGGTGAGGTCATCAGGTCCCATCAAGCTTCTAGTTGGTCAGAATTGGGCTCTAGAGCCATGAAAGTTGGGTTTTGATGACGTCATCGCGGTCTATGTGATGTCATCAGGTCCCATCAAGCGGCTAGTTGGTCAGAATTGGGGTCTAGAGCCATGAAAGTTGGGTCTTGATGACGTCATCATGGTCTACGTGACGTCATCAAGACCCATCAGGCTTCTAGTTGGTCAGAATTGGGCTCTAGAGCCATGAAAGTTGGGTTTTGATGACGTCATCGCGGTCTAGATGACGTCATCAAGGCTCATCAGGGTTCTGATTGGGCTCTAGAGCCATGAAAGTTGGGGTTTGATGACGTCATCAGGGTCTACGTGACATCATCAAGACCCATCAAGCTTCTAGTTGGTCATAAATGAGGTCTAGAGCCATGAAAGTTGGGTTTTGATGACGTCATCAGGGTCTAGGTGAGGTCATCAGGTCCCATCAGGCTTCTAGTTGGTCAGAATTGGGCTCTAGAGCCCTTAAAGTTGGGTCTTGATGACGTCACAGTGGGCTCCCTGGCTCCGGCGTGAGCTCCCCAAGCTCTGCGTGCCCTGGCTGGGGCTCTGGAGCCCCTGAAGCCATCCCTGGCCAATCAGGCTCTGCGACAGCAAGAGCCGCTCCCAGGTGATGGGCAGCGACCACTGTCCAATCACCCTCTACCTGGCCCTCTGAGGGGGGCGGGGCTTAAGCTTCCTGCACCCTCATTGGCTCCTGGAGGCGTTAAACGTGGGTTATGATGACGTCATTATTGTCTACCCATGGTTATGGGGTTGCATCAAGCTTCTAGTTGGTCAGAATTGGGGTCTAGAGCCATGAAAGTTGGGTTTTGATGACGTCATCGCGGTCTACATGACGTCATCAAGACCTATCGAGGTTCTGGTTGGGGTCTAGAGTCGTTAAAGTTGGGTTTTGATGACGTCATCATGGTCTACACGTGGTTATGGGGTTGCATCAAGGTTCTAATTGGTCATAATATGGGTTTAGAGCCATGAAAGTTGGGTTTTGATGATGTCATTGTGGTCTAGATGACGTCATCAAGACCCATCGAGGTTCTAGTTGGGGTCTAGATGCCCACAAGTTGGGGTTTGATGACGTCATCACGGTCTACGCATGGTTATGGGGTTGCATCAAGGTTCTGGTTGGGTATAATTGGGGTCTAGAGGCATTAAAGTTGGGTTTTGATGACGTCATCGTGGTCTGCGTGAGGTCATCAGGTCCCATCAAGCTTCTAGTTGGTCAGAATTGGGGTCTAGAGCCGGGAAAGTTGGGGTTTGATGACGTCATCATGGTCTACGTGACGTCATCAAGACCCATCAGGCTTCTAGTTGGTCAGAATTGGGCTCTAGAGCCATGAAAGTTGGGTTTTGATGATGTCATCGCGGTCTAGATGACGTCATCAAGGCTCATCAGGGTTCTGATTGGGGTCTAGAGCCATGAAAGTTGGGGTTTGATGACGTCATCGCGGTCTACGCATGGTTATGGGGTTGCAGCAAGCTTCTGGTTGGGTATAATGGGGGTTTAGAGCTATGAAAGTTGGGGTTTGATGACGTCATCGCGGTCTACATGACGTCATCAAGACTCATCGAGGTTCTAGTTGGGGTCTAGAGTCATTAGAGTTGGGGTTTGATGACGTCATCGCGGTCTACGCGTGGTTATGGGGTTGCATCAAGGTTCTAATTGGTCATAATTAAGGTTTAGAGCTGTTAAAGTTGGGTTTTGATGATGTCATCATGGTCTACGTGACGTCATCAAGACCCGTCAAGCGTCTAGTTGGTCAGAATTGGGGTCTAGAGCCATGAAAGTTGGGTTTTGATGATGTCATCGCGGTCTAGATGACGTCATCAAGGCTCATCAGGGTTCTGATTGGGGTCTAGAGTCGTTAAAGTTGGGGTTTGATGACGTCATCGCGGTCTACGCATGGTTATGGGGTTGCATCAAGCTTCTAGTTGGTCAGAATTGGGGTCTAGAGGCATTAAACTTGGGTTTTGATGACGTCATCGCGGTCTAGATGACGTCATCAAGACCCATCGAGGTTCTGGTTGGGGTCTAGAGTCATTAGAGTTGGGGTTTGATGACGTCATCATGGTCTACGTGACGTCATCAAGACCCATCAGGCTTCTGGTTGGTCAGAATTGGGGTCTAGAGCCATGAAAGTTGGGTTTTGATGACGTCATCGCGGTCTAGATGACGTCATCAAGACCCATCGAGGTTCTGGTTGGGGTCTAGAGTCATGAAAGTTGGGGTTTGATGACGTCATCGCGGTCTACACGTGGTTATGGGGTTGCAGCAAGGTTCTGGTTGGGCATAATATGGGTTTAGAGCTGTTAAAGTTGGGGTTTGATGACGTCATCGCGGCCTGGGTGACGTCATCACAGGCTACCTGAGGTCATCAGGTCCCATCAAGGTTCTAGTTCAGGTCTAGAGCCATGAAAGTTGGGGTTTGATGACGTCATCGCGGTCTAGATGACGTCATCAAGACCCATCGAGGTTCTAGTTGGGGTCTAGAGTCATTAAAGTTGGGTTTTGATGACGTCATCGTAGTCTGCGTGAGGTCATCAGGTCCCATCAAGCTTCTAGTTGGTCAGAATTGGGCTCTAGAGCCATGAAAGTTGGGTCTTGATGACGTCATCACGGTCTAGGTGATGTCATCAGGTCCCATCAAGCTTCTGGTTGGTCAGAATTGGGGTCTAGAGCCATGAAAGTTGGGTCTTGATGACGTCATCATGGTCTACGTGACATCATCAAGCCCCATCCAGCTTCTAATTGGGCTCTAGAGCCCCAAAAGTTGGGTTTTGATGACGTCATCATGGTCTATGTGAGGTCATCAGGTCCCATCAAGCTTCTAATTGACCAGAATTGGGCTCTAGACCCCCAAAAATTGGGGGTCTGATGACGTCATCGCGCCTGCCTGACATCACACTGACCCCACCAACCTCCCCTTGACCTCGCTCCAGCCCCAGGTTGGCCCTTGATGACGTCACGGCGGCTTCTATGACGTCACAAGGGTCCTACCCACCTCTACTCAACTTCCCCCCCTTCCCCCTCCCCCAACTGAAGTTGGGTCTTGATGACGTCATCACGCTCCACGTGACGTCACGGTGCTTCCCTTACCCCTCCCCCCCCTCCTCAGCCTCATTCCCACCCCTCTGATGACATCATTGCCCCACCCCCACCCCTCCCCCCCCACCCTTTACCCCTCCCCCCCCCCCTTTTTGTAACTCCCCCACCCCAAGAGCTGCCCCTCCCCCCCACCCCCCCAGGCCCCACCCTCAGGGATCCACCCCTCCCCCCACCCCCCCTCTTTGCATTGATTTGAATAAATTAACCCTGTTGTCCAATCGCCTGCGAGCTTTAATGGGGGGTGGGGGAGGGGCTTTAAATAGGGGGGATTTAAATAAGAGGTGGGGGGAGGGGCCTATGTACAGCAAAAGGGGGGGGGAGGGGCCTGTTGTGCATGCGACTGGGGGGAGGGGAGGGGGGAGCCAAGATGGCCACCAGGTCGTAGTGCTCCAATATGGCCGCCAAACCAGACCGAGGCTGCTCCAAGATGGTCTCTGGGGTGGAATGAGGCTGATTCAAGATGGCTGCCAGGTCGTAGTGCTCCAATATGGCCGCCAGGTGGCTCTTGAGGCCCATCCAAGATGGCCGCCAGGTGAGTGTGATCCAATATGGCCGCCAGGAGAGACTGAGGCTGCTCCAAGATGGCCTCTGAGCTGGAATGAGGCTGATCCAAGATGGTTTCCAGGTCGTAGAGCTCCAATATGGCCGCCAAATGGGATCGAGGCCGCTCCAAGATGGCCTCCAGATGAGATTGAGGCCCATCCAAGATGGTTTCCAGGTCGTAGTGCTCCAATATGGCCTCCAGGTGGGTCTGAGGCCCATCCAATATGGCCTCCAGGTGGGTCTGAGGCCCATCCAAGATGGTCTCTGGGCTGGAATGAGGCTGATCCAAGATGGCCACCAGGCTGGGAGGCTCCAATATGGCCGCCAGGTGGGATTGAGGCCGATCCAAGATGGTTGCCAGGTCGTAGAGCTCCAATATGGCCGCCAAATGGGAACGAGGCTGCTCCAATATGGCCTCCAGGTGGGATTGAGGCCCATCCAAGATGGTTTCCAGGTCGTAGAGCTCCAATATGGCCACCAAACCACACCGAGGCCCATCCAAGATGGCCACCAGGTGGGTCTGAGGCCCATCCAAGATGGTTTCCAGGTCAGGGTGCTCCAATATGGCCACCAGGTGAGACCAAGGCCGCGCCAATATGGCCTCCAGGTGGGATTGAGGCCCATCCAAGATGGTTTCCAGGTCGTAGTGCTCCAATATGGCCTCCAGGTGGGTCTGAGGCCCATCCAAGATGGTCTCTGGGCTGGAATGAGGCTGATCCAAGATGGCCACCAGGCTGGGAGGCTCCAATATGGCCTCCAGGTGGGAATGAGGCCGATCCAAGATGGTTTCCAGGTCGTAGCGCTCCAATATGGCCACCAAACCACACCGAGGCCCATCCAAGATGGCCTCTAGGTGGGTCTGAGGCCCATCCAAGATGGTTTCCAGGTCAGAATGCTCCAATATGGCCGCCAAATGGGATTGAGGCCGCTCCAATATGGCCTCCAGGTGGGATTGAGGCTGATCCAAGATGGCCACCAGGTGAAATACATCCAATATGGCCGCCAAATCAGAGCGAGGCCGCTCCAATATGGCCGCCAAACCAGACTGAGGCCCATCCAAGATGGCCGCCAGGCCGTAGCGCTCCAATATGGCCGCCAAATGGGATCGAGGCCGCTCCAAGATGGCCTCCAGGTGGGATCGAGGCCGCTCCAAGATGGCCGCCGGGCGGAAGCGCCTCAGGCTCGCGGCGGGAGGGCGTGGCTGACCCGCACGCAGCCCCAGTAGGCCGCCCGCAGCAGACAGGCCCCGGCCCCGGCCCCCAGCACCGCCCAGGCCGCGTGGAGGGCGCTGCGGCGCCGCGCCAGGCCCCACGTCCCGGCCTACGGGGGGGGTAAAAGGGGGGCGGGGTCAGGTTTAAGCCCCGCCCATTGGGTCTAAGAGGTGTCAATCACCCCCTAAGCCCCGCCCACAGGGTCTAAGCCCCACTCATTGGGCATAGGATGTGTCAATCATCCAGTAGGCCCCACCCACAAGGCCCTAAGGCCCGCCCACTACTCATAGGCCCCTCCCATTGGGCCTAAGAGGTGTCAATCAAGCCCTAAGGCCCGCCCAGAGCCCATAGACCCTGCCTATTGGGCCTAGGAGCTGTCAATCACCCCCTAAACCCCACCCACAGGGTCTAAGCCCCACCCATTGGGCCTAGGACGTGTCAATCACCCCCTAAGCCCCGCCCACAGGGTACGAGCCCCACCCATTGGGCCTAAGAGGTGTCAATCAGCCCCTAAGTCCCGCCCACAAGGCCCTAAGTCCCACCCATAGGCCATAGTCCCTGCCCATTGGGCCTAAGAGGTGTCAATCAACCCCTAAGCCCCGCCCACAAGGCCCTAAAACCTGCCCACAGGGCCTAAGCCTCTCCCATTGGGCCTAGGAGCTGTCAATCACCCCCTAAGCACCGCCCAGAGCCCATAGACCCTGCCTATTGGGCCTAGGAGGTGTCAATCATCCACTAGGCCCAGCCCACAAGCCCCTAAGGCCCGCTCATAGGCCCTAAACCCCACCCATTGGGCCTAGGACGTGTCAATCACCCCCTAAGCCCCGCCCACAGGGTCTAAAGCAGCCCCCCCAGTCCCTCCCAGTCCCTCCCAGTCCCTCCCAATCCCCTCCCAGTCCCTCCCAGTCCCTCCCAATCCCCTCCCAGTCCCTCCCAATCGCCTCCCAGTGCCTCCCAGTCCCTCCCAATCCCCTCCCAGTCCATTCCAATCCCCTCCCAGTCCCTCCCAGTCCCCCCCAATCACCCCCCAATCCCCTCCCAGTCCCTCCCAGACCCTCCCAATCCCCTCCCAGTCCCTCCCAGTCCCCTCCCAGTGCCTCCCAGTGCCTCCCAATCCCCTCCCAGTCCCTCCCAGTCCCTCCCAATCCCCTCCCAGTCCCTCCCAATCCCCTCCCAGTCCCTCCCAATCCCCTCCCAGTCCCTCCCAGTCCCTCCCAATTCCCTCCAATCCCCTCCCAGTGCCTCCCAGTCCCTCCCAATCCCCTCCCAGTCCCTCCCAGTCCCTCCCAATCCCCTCCCAGTCCCTCCCAGTCCCCTCCCCACTCACCGCCAGCCCCGCGGCGGCTCCGGCCAATAGGAAAGCCAGGAGGAGGCAGCAGAGGCAGCGGCGCCGCGGGAGCCGCCGGCCAATGGCTGAGCTGGGGGGGGGGAGGGGAAAGGGGGCGTGGTCAGGGGGTGGGGGAGGGGCTGAGGGGGGTGGGGCTGAGGGGGGTGGGGGAGGGGCTGAGGGGGTGGGGGAGGGGCTCAGGGGGGTGGGGGAGGGGCTGGGGTGGGGGAGGGGCCACTTACACCTTGCGGCAGTGGGGGCACCGCGCCAGCGTCCGCTCGCCAGGCTCCGCCCACTGCGGGGAGAGAGGGGGGGGTGAGACTGGGAGGGGACTGGGAGGGACTGGGAGGGGGTTGGGAGGTGATTGGGAGGGGATTGGGAGGGACTGGAAGGGACTGGGAAGGACTGGGAAGGGGTTTATGTGTACTGGGAGGTGACTGGGATGGGGTTTGTGGGCACTGGGAGATAACTGGGATGGACTGGGAGGGACTGGGAGGTAACTGGGAGGGGGTTTTGGGTTACTGGGTGGCACTGGGAGGGACTAGGAGGGGGTTTGGGGTTACTGGGAGGCACTGGGAGGGACTGGGAGGGACTGGGAGGGGGTTTGAGGTTACTGGGATGGACTGGGAGGCACTGGGAGGGACTGGGAGGGACTGGGAGGGGGTTTCGGGTTACTGGGTGGCACTGGGAGGGACTGGGAGGGACTGGTAGGTAACTGGGAGGGACTGGGAGACACTGGAAGAGCGTTTGGGGTTATTGGGAGGGGACTGGGAGGCACTGGGAGGGGACTGGGAGGGACTGGGAGGGACTGGGGTGCACTAGGAGGGGACTGGGAGGGACTGGGGGGCACTGGGAGGGGACTGGGAGGGACTGGGAGGGACTGGGAGGGGACTGGGAGGGACTGGGGGGCACTGGGAGGGGGTTTGGGGTAACTGGGAGGGGACTGGGAGGGACTGGGAGTCACTGGGAGGGGGTTTGGGGTTACTGGGAGGGACTGGGAGGCACTGGGAGGCACTGGGAGGGGACTGGGAGGGGATTTGGGGTTACTGGGAGGGACTGGGAGGGACTGGGAGGGGCCAGGGGGCTGGGAGGGGGCGTGGCTTGTCTCTGGGAGGCGGGACCGGAAGTGACGCGGCCGGAAGGGGCGTGTCCTCACCAGGAAGGGGCCCCCGCAGTGCCCACAGGCCACTCTGGCGCCCCCTGCCGGTGGGGGGTCTGGGCTGGGGGCTCCGGCCTGGACTGGCCCCAGGTTGATGATCCGCTTACTGGGAGAGACTGGGTTAGACTGGGAGGGACTGGGAAGGGCTGGGAGGGGCTGGGAGAGGGGGGAAACCCCTCCCTGCACCCCCCCAGTGCCTCCCAGTTACCGCCCAGTGCCTCCCAGTGCCCCCAAACTCCCTCCCACTTACCTCCCAGTACATCCCAGTTACCTCCCAGTAACCCCAACCCCCCTCCCAGTTACCTCCCAGTACCTCCCAGTTACCTCCCAGTAGCTCCCAGTGCCCACAAACCCCCTTCCAGTCCCTCCCAGTGCCTCCCAGTTACCTCCCAGTACCTCCCAATAGCCCCAAACCCACTCCTGGTGCCTCCCAGTCCCCACCCAGTGCCTCCCAGTACCCCCAACTTCCCTCCCAGTGCCTCACAGTTACCTCCCAGTCACTCCCAGTTACCTCCCAGTACCTCCCAGTACACCTAAACCCCCTCCCAGTCCCACCCAGTGCCTCCCAGTTACCTCCCAGTGCCCCCAAATCCCCTCCCAATCCCTCCCAATCCCTCCCAATCCCCTCCCAGCCCCTCCCAGTCCCTCCCAATCCCCTCCCAGTCCCTCCCAATCCCCTCCCAGCCCCTCCCAGTCCCTCCCAATCCCCCCCAATCCCCTCCCAGTCCCTCCCAGTCCCTCCCAATCCCTCCCAATCCCCTCCCAGTCCCTCCCAATCCCTTCCCAGCCCCTCCCAGCGCTCCCAGTCTGACCAGTGAGGCCGGGGACAGGCGATGCGGCGGGACGAGGCCCGACACACCAACAGGCAGTTGCAGGGGCAGCGCACGTACTTCTTCCCCCCGGGGGCCGTTCTGATTGGCTGAGGGAGCACAAGGGGGCGGGGCTTAGGGGGCTGTTATAGCCTATGGGGGGCTAGAGGGGGCGGGGCTTAGGGAGCCCATTGATCCCTATGGGGGCTTGGGGAGCCCATTGATCCCTATGGGGACTTGGGGAGCCCATTGATCCCTATGGGGGCTTAAGGGGGCCCATTGATCCCTATGGGGGCCCACTGATCCCTATGGGGGCTTGGGGAGCCCATTGATCCCTATGGGGGCTGAAGGGGGCCCATTGATCCCTATGGGGGCTGAAGGGGGCCCATTGATCCCTATGGGGGCTTGGGGAGCCCATTGATCCCTATGGGGGCTTGGGGAGCCCATTGATCCCTATGGGGGCTTAGGGAGCCCATTGATCCCTATGGGGGCTCAGGGGGCCCATTGATCCCTATGGGGGCTTAGGGAGCCCATTGATCCCTATGGGGGCTTAAGGGGCCCACTGATCCCTATGGGGGCTTGGGGAGCCCATTGATCCCTATGGGGGCTGAAGGGGCCCATTGATCCCTATGGGGGCTTGGGGAGCCCATTGATCCCTATGGGGGCTGAAGGGGCCCACTGATCCCTATGGGGGCTTGAGGAGCCCATTGATCCCTATGGGGGCTTGGGGGGCCCATTGATCCCTATGGGGGCTTGGGGAGCCCATTGATCCCTATGGAGGTTAAAGGGGGCCCATTGATCCCTATGGGGGCTTGGGGAGCCCATTGATCCCTATGGGGGCTGGAGGGGGCCCATTGATCCCTATGAGGACTAAAGGGGGCCCATTGATCCCTATGGGGGCTTAAGGGGGCCCATTGATCCCTATGGGGGCTTGGGGAGCCCATTGATCCCTATGGGGGTTGGGGAGCCCATTGATCCCTATGGGGGCTGAAGGGGGCCCATTGATCCCTATGGGGGCTGGAGGGGGCCCATTGATCCCTATGGGGGCTTGGGGAGCCCATTGATCCCTATGAGGACTAAAGGGGACCCATTGATCCCTATGGGGGCTTAAGGGGGCCCATTGATCCCTATGGGGGCTTGGGGAGCCCATTGATCCCTATGGGGGCTTAAGGGGGCCCATTGATCCCTATGGGGGCTTGGGGAGCCCATTGATCCCTATGGGGGCTTAGAGAGCCCATTGATCCCTATGGGGGCTGAAGGGGGCCCATTGATCCCTATGGGGGCTGAAGGGAGCCCATTGAACCCTATGGGGGCTTGGGGGGCCCATTGATCCCTATGGGGGCTTGGGGAGCCCATTGATCCCTATGGGGGCTGGAGGGAGCCCATTGATCCCTATGGGGCCTAAAGGGGGCCCATTGATCCCTATGGGGGCTGAAGGGGGCCCATTGATCCCTATGGGGGCTTGGGGGGCCCATTGATCCCTATGGGGGCTGAAGGGGGCCCATTGATCCCTATGGGGGCTGAAGGGGGCCCATTGATCCCTATGGGGGTTGGGGAGCCCATTGATCCCTATGGGGGCTTAAGGGGCCCATTGATCCCTATGGGGGCTTGGGGAGCCCATTGATCCCTATGGGGGCTGAAGGGGGCCCATTGATCCCTATGGGGGCTGAAGGGGCCCATTGATCCCTATGAGGGCTGAAGGGGGCCCATTGATCCCTATGGGGACTGAAGGGGCCCATTGATCCCTATGGGGACTGAAGGGGCCCATTGATCCCTATGGGGGCTTGGGGGGCCCATTGATCCCTATGGGGGCTTGGGGGGCCCATTGATCCCTATGGGGGCTGAAGGGGCCCATTGATCCCTATGGGAGCTCAAGGGGGCCCATTGATCCCTATGGGGGCTGAAGGGGGCCCATTGATCCCTATGGGGGCTTAAGGGGCCCATTGATCCCTATGGGGGCTGAAGGGGCCCATTGATCCCTATGGGAGCTCAAGGGGGCCCATTGATCCCTATGGGGGCTTGGGGAGCCCATTGATCCCTATGGGGGCTGAAGGGGGCCCATTGACCCCTATGGGGGCCCATTGATCCCTATGGGGGCTGAAAGGAGCCCATTGATCCCTATGGGGGCTTAAGGGGCCCATTGATCCCTATGGGGGCTTAAGGGGCCCATTGATCCCTATGGGGGCTGAAGGGGCCCATTGATCCCTATGGGGGCTTGAGGAGCCCATTGATCCCTATGGGGGCTTAGGGGCCCATTGATCCCTATGGGGCTTGGGGAGCCCATTGATCCCTATGGGGGCTTGGGGAGCCCATTGATCCCTATGGGGGTTTAGGGAGCCCATTGATCCCTATGGGGGCTGAAGGGGGCCCATTCATCCCTATGGGGGCTGAAGGGGGCCCATTGATCCCTATGGGGGCTGAAGGGGCCCATTGATCCCTATGGGGGCTGAAGGGGCCCATTGATCCCTATGGGGGCTTGGGGAGCCCATTGATCCCTATGGGGGCTTGGGGAGCCCATTGATCCCTATGGGGGCTGAAGGGGGCCCATTGATCCCTATGGGGGCTGAAGGGAGCCCATTGATCCCTATGGGGGCTTGGGGAGCCCATTGATCCCTATGGGGGCTTAGGGGCCCATTGATCCCTATGGGGCTTGGGGAGCCCATTGATCCCTATGGGGGCTTGGGGAGCCCATTGATCCCTATGGGGGTTTAGGGAGCCCATTGATCCCTATGGGGGCTGAAGGGGGCCCATTCATCCCTATGGGGGCTGAAGGGGGCCCATTGATCCCTATGGGGGCTGAAGGGGCCCATTGATCCCTATGGGGGCTGAAGGGGCCATTGATCCCTATGGGGGCTTGGGGAGCCCATTGATCCCTATGGGGGCTTGGGGAGCCCATTGATCCCTATGGGGGCTGAAGGGGGCCCATTGATCCCTATGGGGGCTGAAGGGAGCCCATTGATCCCTATGGGGGCTTGGGGAGCCCATTGATCCCTATGGGGGCTGGAGGGGGCGGGGCTTGGGGTCCCGAGGCCACGCCCCCTTTAGGCTTCTCCCCTCCCAGTGCCTCCCAGTGCCTCCCAGGCCCCTCCCAGTGCCCTCCCAGTGCCTCCCAGTCCCCTCCCAGTGCCTCCCAATGCCCTCCCAGTCCCTCCCAGTGCCCTCCCAGTGCCTCCCAGTGACTCCCAGTGCCTCCCAGTCCCCTCCCAGTGCCTCCCAGTGCCTCCCAGTCCCCTCCCAGTGACTCCCAGTGCCTCCCAATTGCCCTGCCAGTGTCTCCCAGTAAGTTCCAGTGACTCCCAGTCCCCTCCCAGTGCCTCCCAATCCCCTCCCAGTCCCTCCCAATCCCTTCTCAATCCCCTCCCCACTCCCTCCCAATCCCCTCCCAATCACCTCCCAGTCCCTCCCATTCCCCCCCAATCCCCTCCCAGTCCCTCCCAGTCCCTCTCAGTGCCTCCCAGTGCCTTCCCAGTGCCTCCCAGTTGTCTCCCAGTCACCTCCCATTAACTCCCAGTAACTCCCAGTAACTCCCAATGCCCTCACAGTTGTCTCCCAGTCCCTCTCAGTGCCTCCCAGTCCCTCCCAGTGCCTCCCAGTTCCCCTAAATCCCCTCCCAGTCCCTCCCAGTGCCTCCCAATCCCCTCCCAGTCCCTCCCAATCCCCTCCCAGTGCCTCCCAATCCCCTCCCAATCCCCCCAATCCCCTCCCAGTCTCTCCCAGTGCCTCCCAGTGGCTCACCGTGGCCTCCCCGCAGGCGCCGCACTTCACCACGTGCTGGTGGGTTTTGCCCTCGACGCTGATTGGCCGCTGGCAGACGCGACACGTGACCGCCGGCCCCGCCCCCTCCGGGCTGACCAATGGCGAGTAGGGGGGAGGGGCCTCGCCCGGCGCCGGCGGGGGGAGGGGCGGGGGAGCCGACCCCCCTGTGCCTGGGGGAAGGGGGCCAGTTACCTTCCAGTGCCTCCCAGTAGCTCCCAATACCCTCCCAGTTACTCCAGTGCCTTCCCAGTGCCTCCCAGTGCCTTCCCAGTACCTCCCAGTAACTCCCAGTAACTCCCAGTGACTCCCAGTGCCCTCCCAGTAACTCCCAGTAACTCCCAGTCACCTCCCAATACCCTTCCAGTGCCTCCCAGTAACTCCCAGTGACTCCCAGTAACTCCCAGTGACTCCCAGTTGTCTCCCAGTAACTCCCAGTGCCCACCCAGACACCTCCCAGTAATTCCCAGTGATTCCCAGTAACTCCAGTGACTCCCAGTGCCTCCAGTCACCTCCCAGTAACTCCCAGTGACTCCCAGTTGCCTCCCAGTAACTCCCAGTTGCCTCCCAGTAACTCCCAGTGACTCCCAGTTGTCTCCCAGTAACTCCCAGTGCCCACCCAAACACCTCCCAGTAACTCCCAGTACCCCCAGTAACTCCCAGTCCTATCCTAGTAACTCCCAGTAACTCCCAGTGCCTCCCAGTCACCTCCCAGTGACTCCCAGTTACCTCCCAGTAACTCTCAGTGACTCCCAGTCACCTCCCAGAGCCCTCCCAGTAACTCCCAGTGCCTCCCAGTAACTCCCAGTGCCCACCCAGACACCTCTCAGTAACTCCCAGTGCCCCCGAGTAACTCCCAGTCCTGTCCTAGTAACTCCCAGTAACTCCCAGTACCTCCCATTCACTTCCCAGTGACTCACAGTAACTCCCAG